>NC_134483.1:357722752-357750252 GCF_040206685.1 Ascaphus truei | reverse complement strand
AAGTGTTTCAGTCAAAGACTGAGCCACTGATTAGCCACCTGTTCTGAAACAGGGATATCCTGAAAACCAGACCTGTTGGTGGCCCTTGAGGACTGGAGTTGCTCATCCTTGCTCAGTCTAGAGGGTTATGGTTAACAAAAAAAACCTACTGTAATCAAAACACCCAAATGTGTGGATTCATCAAACAAGGCTGTTACCCAGAACTGCTTTTATAAAAGAAGAAAGGAAGCCCCCTCTTAGCAGCCTTCAATTCCTATGAATGGGTGTATTAACTTAAAATATAACCTTTATTTAGGTAATTGTATAAAATAATGTTGGACATAGGAGTCCCAATAACATCAGAGGAGGTCTCAGCAGCCATCAAATCTCTTAAGAATTCCAAAGCCCTGGGCCCAGATGGGTTCGCTAATTTCTATTTTAAGAAATTTGAAAACATTTTGAAACCATATCTGGTCCGATGGTTCAATAAGATTCTGGACGGTGAAGCACCACCGAAAGAATCCCTAAAAGCCTCAATCATCGTTATACTAAAGGAAGGGAAAGACCCGGCGCTATGCTCAAGTTATAGGCCCATCTCTCTGATCAATACAGACATAAAACTATTCGCCAAAATCCTAGCAACCAGATTGAACAGAGTATTAAATACCTTGGTCCACCTGGGTCCAGGTGGGGTTTACCCCAGAACGACAAGCCTCCGATAACATTCGGAGAGTAATTAACATTATCCACAACAGTAATACGAATCAACGCCCCACCCTGGTTCTGGGGTTAGATGCTGAGAAAGCTTTCGACCAGGTGGCCTGGCCTTTTATGTTCCGGGTATTCAGAGAGATGGGCCTACATGAAAACTTTATTAAGGGCATTAAAGCATTGTATTCCAACCCAATAGCCACAGTGCGCACCTCAGGTTTCACCTCAGTACCATTTAAAGTCTCTAACGGTATCGGACAGGGTTGCCCGCTGTCCCCTATGCTGTTCGCTTTGTGCATAGAAGTACTAGCCTCAAGAATAAGAGAGAACCAAGGGATAGAGGGAGTCCCTATAGGAAACAATATATACAAAGTGTCTTTATTCGCGGACGATACTCTACTTTCTTTGACTAACCCAGAAATTTCATTAAAAAACCTATTTGACACACTAGACGAATTTGGCAAACTTTCAAACTTTAAAGTGAACCACACTAAGTCAGAGGCTATAGGCCTACACATACCTAAGGAAACAGAAAATGTACCAAAGAAAAAATTCCCAATAAAATGGATGCCAGACAAAATGAGATATTTGGGACTGTACATTACAAGACTATATGATGATATCTATAGAGCAAACTACCCGAATCTTATTAAAAGCTTGAAAAAAGACCTAGAATCCTGGTCAAGATATCAGATATCCTGGTCGGGTAAAATTATATCAGTAAAAATTAACTTATTACCCAGAATACTTTATTTATTCCAAGTGCTTCCAGTAACCGTCCCAATCTATGTAATCAGAGATCTAGAAAAAGAGATTTATCTGGAACGGTAGAAAACCCAGAATAAAGAAGAAATTGATGGTCCTCCCCCTGGCCAGAGGAGGCCTGGGTCAACCAGATTTAGCTAAATATTACGAAGCAGCCAGACTAAGCCCACTAATTTATTGGTCCGCAGCCCCAGGAAAAAAAACGTGAGTGGACATAGAGAGGTCGGAAGCTGGGTATGAGGAGTTAGCGTCTCTTCTATGGGAAAAAAAGGTGAACAGACAAATGGGCTATAGAAATCATCCAGTCTTACTACACTCCCTGAATATCTGGGACAAAAATTGTAAACACAAGCAGATCTCTTCCATCCCTTCGCCCTTAACACCAATTAGATTTAATCCAGAATTTACACCAGCACACAATTCGAATATCTTTAAGCAATGGGATAAGAAAGGGCTTTCAAAGCTGGGAGACATGCAGAAAGGCGGCAGGGTTAAATCATTCATGGGGATAAGAGAGGAATATAATATCCCAAACACACAAATATTCCAATATATACAGCTGGTCCACTATGTCTCCTCGATACAACCAAGTGACACTTGGAACAGAACACTCACCAACTTTGAGAGCCTGTTCCAATGGGGTTAATATAACAAAGGGACGATTGCCCAATTCTACCAGACATTATTGCAACAATATGAAGTTCAAACAAGCAAAAATATCTCAGAATGGAATATGATATAGGGAACCCCTTAGAGGAAGAGGACTGGGTAGAAATCCACGAAAGGATAGCTAAAGCTTCCCGATGCTCCCTGATCAGGGAAACAAACCTGAAAGTCCTACACAGGAGCACGTCTCCATTCTTTTTTTCCGTTAACCTGCCCTATGTGCTGGCGCAACTGCAGTCAAATATTCACATTTAAACATATATGGTGGTACTGCCCCAAGATAATCCTATTTTGGGGAAGAATCAGACAGCTAATAGAAGGGGTAACAGGTATGGAGCTACCCTGGAATATAGAAACAGTGCTTCTACTAAAACCCAACGAGGGACTAGAGAGAAAAATTGAATTTTTGATAACACAGATCCTATCAGCAGCTAAAACACTAATCGCAAAACACTGGAAACTGAATGACCCCCCCCCCTATCACTGAGGTAATGCACAAGATAAATTATATAATAACAATGGAGAGATTTACAAGCCTAATCCACGACAGGCACAACACCTTCCTGACAACATGGCACCCATGGGAGACATACAATGGAAGAACCCAATTGGAACTACGAAATAAAGGAATTGCTAATGACTAAGCAGATCTAGACTTGGCTAGGGATGTAACAAGTATTTTTTAATGTTCGCTCCCTGCGAGGGGCCCATGATGGATGTCACCCTACTATCTCCCCTCCCCCCACTACCCCTTTTCATTTTCTGTACCCACCACACCCCCCTCCCCTCCCTCCATTTCTTTCCCCCTTTTATGTTATCATGTTCAGTCTTGGAAAAATAAAAAATATATGTTGAAAAAAAAAATTATGTTGGACAAATGAACATGAACTACACAAAAGCAACACAATAAAATGCTGGGATAGTGTAAGAGCTCTAGTCGGCTGTTAGCCTGATTGATTATGAGGAACCCAAATATATACTGGAATCCGTTGGCTATATATATGGTGACTCTTGCCCCGTATTGTTTATGGGGAGAGTTCAAAAAGCCTCAAGGATGATGTAACATCAGATGTACTCCTTGATATCACAATTGTGTCAGCTAAGTATTGTTGTTGTCAAGTGTATAACCCGCTACATACTAGACTGAGCGACTTAATTTAATTTATTCTGGACATGCTGTCAGTTATGTGTGGGTCTCCGCATCAACACACACACTTCAGGTCAATATATTAACATATCTAAAGTGGTACTACCCATTAATCTAGTGGTACCTGTTGGCCAGACATGGTGAAGAGACATACATTAGGATTTACCTTCATTATCAGGCCACGTCATGTAATGTTAGGTGTTGGTGTCATTAGACTCCATCCATGGCCACAATAATAGCTCTTACACTACCCTAGCATTTTATTTCGCCGTAATTATTATACAATTACCTCAATAAAGGTGATATTTTTAGTTAATACACATTCATATAGGAATTGAGGGCTGCAAAGAGGGGCTTCTTTTCTTGCTTCGGCAAGTATTTGTTCCACATTCTTTTATAGCAGCTACTTTCATCTGTGCAGTAGCAGATAAAATCTCAGCTTTGTCTTGCAAAGCCTGAAAAGAAGTAGATTATTTGTGTGGGTTGATTAAAACGGCAATCTGTAATATCCAATTTAATAACAAAACATTGCATGTTGATGTTGCCTCCTCACCAGGTTTATTACGCTCCCCTTAAGATATAAATCCCTTCCTTTTAGTGTATGCTGTGGCTTCTCAGATCTCCTCCTATTTTATGTTTCTTGAAATTTGATAAAAAAAAGCATGCTGTTTTCGCCCATACAAAATAATGGGCCTGCTAATCGTAGATTAAATGTGTATTATGAGATTAGATAGTTACAAAATAAAAACATAGTGCTGAAGATCTGAAGTGAACTTTGATTTTCTATGTTTTAACAGCTTTGGATCACACCTTTAATAAATGCTTGAACACAAATATTAATGGCTAATTTATTTTAATTTCCAAAGCAAGCATTTAAAGAAGCAGTCCCTTATAGGACCCCAAAGTGTACTAATTGCTGTGACATGTTTAAATGGTTACATCGTAGTGACTGATGCCTTTTTTAATCAATATTTGTCTGTACGTAATCTGAAATATCTTTTTTTTTTTTTTACAGTTGAGACTTGGATGGGGTTTGATTTTCTCGGACTACTCCCTTCTGTCTGATGTCCCGTTTATACAGCAAGAGTTTGCACAGGCAAAGCCCCCTCTACTCCTCACCTCCCCCCTCCCCCCCCCCCCCACTGCAACCATATTGGCTCTGTGATGAATTCAGGGTGGGATAAAGGAAAAACTTCGTTGACAAACACTTCTTCACAGGCCTTAAAGAATTAATTTTTTTAAAAGAACCAAAAAGCAGGCATTATTCTTTTTAAACGTGATTACATCTGTTTAAGCAAGTCAACTAGATTGTTACATTTTTCAGAAATGGTTGTTTTAGGTAAGTTAACATGTTTGCCAGTGATTGCAGCTGTAAATATATAACTTTATAATGACATACTGTACATAAACCTTCTACTTCTGAATTAATTTAACATATGAAAACTAAGGAGTTTGCAAAGTTCACAGATATCAGTTTTTCACCAAGTGGTTTAACAAATAGCCATCCAGACAACAGACCTTGGTAGAGTAAAGTCATTGCTGGTATTAATTAATGATGATGTGATGCTGTTCCATGTTTCTCACTGGGGGGATGTGCCTGTTAGAACCGACGCCAATGCTGATGCTTGAAGCCACCCGCCTGGCAGCATGCTTTCTACACGGTGTCAGAAAACGCATTACTACTAAGTGGCAGAGCTCCAAATCAAATCAGCATGGGTCATCTGCAGGTTATGCTAAGAAAACAATAAAAAATTAAAAGGCAACAATCGCAGAGCACTCAACAGGAAGGGTTGTGGGTAACTGGTCATGCGAAAAAAAAATGTGAAGCCCAAACCATTTAATAACACACCTTACAAGTGCTTCCTGTATCTATCACCATGCAATGGGTGTTATTCATTAACTGCAATAGTGCCACTTGGGACTCCCATGGAAGTTTCCATGCAATAGTGCCCTGAACAGCACTATGTCACTTTAATGGATAACCCCAATGGTGTTCTTTTTTTGTCACTGTGTCACGGTTTCAAGAATTTTGTTTGTCAATTGTTTCATTCGGATATCAACGGTAAGTCCCACCCACTTCCGCTTCCTGTTCCTGTTTCGAGGATGCAATGTGTTTCTGAGCCTCCTTCTGTGAAAGGGTAAATGTGGTGTACATTTTCAGAAAACCAATAAGCCAGTCAAAAGTGTTTCTGGTAGTTTCAATTTTTTTCCCAATAATAAATGAGAACTACTGTTCTGACTGTTTAAAACAGGAGGGCGCAAACTTTTTTCCCTGCGCCCTCCTGCCGGTGGTTCCCCTCTCTCCGCGTCCCGCCCCCCCACTTACCTCGGCTCCGTCGGTATGACATCATGTTGCTATAGAAACGTGACATCACATGACCTTGCAGCGTTATTTGATGCCGCGTTGCCATGGCGACGCGTCTAAGAAGCCGCCGGTGCCAAGGTAAGTCTGGGTTAACAGAGGCCCTGCAGATCCCCCCGGACTTAATTTAAGTGCCTTCGGGAAGCGCCGGGGCCTCTGTAAACCCCGCGCCCCCCGCAGTCAGTCTCGCGACCCCGCCTGGGGGTCGCGCCCTCCACTTTGCGCACCGCTGGTTTAAAAGGAAGCTGAGCAAAGTATAAGTTTACTGCATTGGTACAAAATGAGTTATTTCTGAAAGTTTCCATCAACATAAAACACAGAATGAATGCAGGTTTACTGATTGCATGTGCTAAAGATAAGAAACACGAGTACATTTGCATGTCTAACACAGATCCATAAACCCTGCTTAATCTCATTGTCGCATGTCTGACAGTGGTTAATCTGAAGATAAGGATTCTAAGTAATTAAATGCAAATGAGCACACAAAATGTATCACTTTTTGACTTCTTAATGATTTAAAACATGTACGCTTCCCTAGAGCATTCGCCAGTTTCGTTGGACTGTTTGTGCAGCCATGTCTGGGGTAAGGAAATACAGAATGTTGGCTAGTTTGCTTCTCAATTAAAATATATAATTTACTCTTTGTATGCCTATATATGTTCTTTGTTTATTTTTAATTGTCTTTTTAAAGGTGCAATTTAACATAGCTGCCCAAAAAAAACAACCCTTTGTAATGAATTTAACAGTCTAATTGGCATCCAATAACCAATTGAACAATTCCAAAAGCAAAAACTTGGCTACATTTGTTTAATTGGAAATTCATTACAATTTACATTTGCTAGGGGCCTCAGAGTTAGTATCTGTCAATTAAGTATTTTCCTTTACCCTAAGCCCACCATATAAGAAAGAACAAAAAATATTTGGTGGGGGTTTGCCTGCACAAACTCTGGTTCAACACAGTGACATGAAACAAAAAGGGTGTAGACTGGGGAATCAAACCCCTCCCAATTTTAAGCTCACCATATTTACAAAATAATGAAAATAATATTAATGGAATGTCAAATTAGTTAGTCATAAGGATGTATGTATGGCTTTATTGGTATAGCGCCATTAATGTACATAGTGCTTCACAGCAGTAATACACGTGACAATCATATAAATACCAAATAATACAAATAACACAAAGGGAAGAAGTGATTCAGACATAAAAGTAACATTAGGAAAGGGAGTCCCTGCTCCAAAGAGCTTACAATCTAATTGGTTGGTAGGAAGAATGTACAGAGACAGTAGGAGGACGTTCTGGTAAATGCGTCTGCAGGGGGCCAAGGTTAATGTATGAGGTGTAAAGTATCAGCCACGGAGCTACTCATATGCTTTGTTGAGCAGGTGTGTCTTAAGGTGGGTCTTAAAGGTGGATAGTCCGGTATTGAGGGCAAGGCATGCCAGCGGTGCAGGGCAGTCAGTGAGAAGGGTTTAAGGCGAGAGAGGGCTTTAGACACAAAAGGGAAGAAGAAATCCTTGAGCAGAACGCAAGAGTCGGGATGGTGCATAGCGAGAAATTAGGGCTGAGATGTAAGAAGGGCAGAAGAGTTTAAGGCTAGGTGCATGATGACCGCACACTCGCGTCCGTGGGCGTGACGTCATCCGCGTTTAGCGGTTGCGTTTTGTGGCCAGGCTATACGAGATGGGAAGCGTGTTGGGGGGCATGGCTGTGACATCACGGAGCTTTGAACTGCTCACGTGACCTGGCCAACGCACCGTGGAATCAAATATATCTGGTCTGTGTGCGCGATCATTGCCTTAAGCCATTGTGATCGCGCCGCGCACTCACTCATCTGCACGGTCTCGCCGACCATGGACGCGACCTTAAGCTTTAAAAGTGAGGAGGAGAATTGAGTGTGTGATATGGGATTTGATAGGAAGCCAGGAGAGGGATTTCAGCAGGGGAGACACTGAGACAGATGTTAGAGTAGGAGCTGTATTAACCCCTTAGTAGGCCTTAGGGGCCAGCTACAAAGTGGACAATATTTTTTTTAATGTAATAATTTGTGCATTTAATGTATTTGAAGCCTCTATTCAAGGTTGGGTAGTGTTTATCTTGGCTATGCACATAGTGCCCATTATAAACATGTAAATCCTACCGCTAGCCTGGCGTAGGTGATAAAATCTGTGCGATTTTGCTAGATATCGCACTTTATAAGTAATCATTAATTTGCATGATCACTTACATATCCCGCGTAGACATATCACAGGTTGAAAGCCCAACATTTCTGCTTAACTGGCAAAATGACTTCAGTGAACCGTTCAATCCGAGAAAAAAAAATGATAATATCCATGTATGGCAATTTTTTTTTTTTAAATGATCGAATTTTAGTGAATCTAGCTCCATATATTGAATCAATTCTCATCAATTAAACAACTAAATCTACATATAAAGACTTCTATAAAGCAACTTTTGGCAATCATTCATTTTTTCTATAATCTCTCTTCCAAGCACCAGCCCTCTCTTCACCCTAATCCTAATACCAGTGATAACATCAGCATGATCTTTCTGAAAATGATGGTGTTTAGTGAACAAGCATTTGGTAACAATGAGCTTCAACCTTAAAAAGGAGCCGCTTCCTATTTAAAAGCCTATTTCTAAAATCAAAAAACGCTATCACCCCGAAGAGGCGAGGATTATGTCAGCCAATATGAGTCATTGGTTTGTTGTTATATGTGCAGGGCAAGGCAGTCAAGATGCTAATTGAGCAGCATATCATAATCACACAATGTGACTCAGCTCTACGGTGCCAGCAACACCTACAGTACTGGTGTGCCATTGTTATATAAAAAAGTGAAGCAGATGGCCTGGCACCTTTAAAGTTCAGTGGTTGCAATGCTATCGTCAGTCACCTATTTCTGTGAAAATCTGTTCTGTCAAGAATGGTAAATTATAAAAAAAACCTGTTCTGACTCAAGCAAGCAAAGAAAGTGAGTGTATTTACCACCAAATCTAGAATACATATTTTTTGGGGGGTTGTATGCAGTGGTCATACCAGCTGAACTATATTCCCTGCGCTGTAGTGGTTTATTTGTTGTTTTAATTCGGGAAACCAAAAGGAACACATCGTTTTAGGCTGTATATTTGTTGCAAAATATGGGAAAATATGACAAATTGTTTCATCTTCAAACAATAACGATGGTGATTTAGTTTGAGATTTGAAAGCTCTCTCCATACAGCTCAAATGTGCAAAAAGTATGAGAGAAAAACTATAAAACAGCTCATGTTTCCATATAAACTTGCAAGGTCTATGTTCTCTGTAATGGACTCATGCCAGCTTACTATCTGTAATAAAGCACGACACCTTTACAAAGATGTAGAAATGTTTTGTTCCCTTCTGCAATGCTTCAATTCAAATAAACATGTGGCACTATTTGTACAATGAAGCCTATTATACATTTGTCTCACTAAAAAATACTTCATTACCAAGTGTGTTGTAGTCTATTATCGTTAGTGGAGCTGCTTCTACAATGATGAAGCTTGTATTGGAGATTATAATAGGGAAGGGCACGCCAGACAGCCACAGGACATAGGGAACCACATGCATGCTTATAGGTTCATATGTACAGTGATGCTGAGCATTGGTGTTCAATACAACTAGTTTCATTTTAGGAGTGCACATAACTATTTAAACATGAGCTTCTGCTTTAATTTATATTTAAATATTAATATATATCACAAATGTATACCTGCTTAACTTAATTTTTCTAAATTACTCTCAGCAAAGTCATTATTGGGTCCAGTTACAGATTTAACGCAGGGGATTTTGTGTCACTTTACTTGTCATAAAAATAAGTCCTGGTACCAGCCCAGTCAGTGTTAGTATTAATGCGGGGTTTTCCCTACAGTAAGCAGCTCTCTTGAGTGACAAGGGGGCCAGCCTAAGGCCTGTGTTCTGCCAAATCAGGGGCTCAGACCTTGGACCCTCCCCCAGGCTACTTAAGGGGCTGCACAGCCAAATTTATTAGAGCTAGGGAGTGTGAAGTCAGGGCTCTGACAACCCGCAAGGGAGTGGGACTACTACCCTCATCCCACCAGGGAGTGAGGGAAGAGCGGAAGATAGACCCTTGGGGCCGTTGATTCCAGGGCCCAGGCGGAGGAAGAATATAGAGGATCAGTTGTAAACTGTATTCTGTGAGAAGAATAAAGCATTCCTCTTTATTATATACTCCGGGCTGAGACAGCAATTAATCACGGGGAGTATCAGAGAGAGTTCTCCTGCAGGGATTGCATCCAGCACTCCTGGAGCCTGCTGGAGATGGAGGCGCCGCACCAGTGAGAAAGAACCAACCATCACCCCAAAAGCCTGTCCTGTCTTCCCCATTAACACCAGCAGAATCTCAGCGATTCTGTGAGCCAGCAGGTAACAGCACAACACCCTGTAATAGCGTGATCTCCCAGAGGGTGGGGGAAACCTGTTACATAAGTAACTGTTTTCTTTTTAAATATAGAAGTGCAAACAAGTGTTTGTTAAGGCGTTTTCACTTTGACACTCTTAATTACAACAGCAGAATCATTAAAAAGATTCTTAGTATTACATGGTATCATGTTAGCTTCTGTAGAGTGAAAATATTAAACTGAATCACAATGAATATGATATTTTATTCTAAATCATGAATCACAAATGCTACATGCAAATTAAATACATTTGAAAATGTCAACATGTTGTTGTTTTTATTTTTATCCATATGTATCCTTTGGCAATGTGAGGGTATGAAACTCAAAAAATGTATCAATGTTCTAACAGTATATGCAAATATCTAAAGTATCTTTTGAAATGCAGTGTTTTTCAGTTGGTATTTAAAATACTTCCATTACATAATAATAATAGTAACTTGAAATTATGAAGCATTGGGTTGAAAATGGTAGAGAAGGTGTGAGGTGATTGTGTTTTAAAGGAGCAATCCATGCAATATCCTACATTTTTTTTTTTTTTTTTTTTTTAATAAATCAGTTCTGCAGCATGAAATAATACTTACTACAGTACATGTTTTTTTTAATTCAACTCAATGCAATTTTTAATGACCCAGGATAATACACAACTCTAGCGCTTAGCCCCACAACAGTGAAAAAAATATTATCATGTAATAAATTATATAATGTATCCCATAAGTATAAATCCCTTGAGAATTACACACTCACAATATGGTATACAATAAAAATAGTGTAAATTAAGGGTGTAATGAACCACCTCAATACAGAAGTCCTGCAGCCCGGAAGGCTCATGGATGATCAAAATCCTTCCTAACAATGGCGCAAGCAATAGTCTCCTCCTTGGCGCTGGTCTCAATAATAAGTGCACAATGCAATATGTGACAAAATTATTTTAAAAAAACAGTGTATAATAACAAACAGTAATAATGTTGCAAATAAATTTCAATATTATTATTGTTTGATCTTATACACTGTTTCTTATAATTTGTTCCACATATTGCATTGTGCACTTATATTGAGGATGTGCCAAGGAGGACTAATTTTTAATGAGTTTTAATATAATGAGCATCCTTTGATTTCTATAGCAGGTTTTAGCACACTTCCCAGCAGTGCAAGGTCTTTGTAACACTTTCCTGTTTGTGATAATTTGTTGCCAAGATTCCCAGCAGTTTGAGCTGCAAACTGTAACAATATATAATGTTACCTTAGTAAGATAAGAATACATTGTAGCTGCTGAGTTACATTTTCAATCAATCCTTCATTTAGTGACCTTGGGACACAGGAACTTTGCTGATTATGGGAGAACAAATCGATCACCAGCTTAGGTAATTAGTTTTCAATAAAGGTAAAAATATAAATATTTTTTAAAGTGCTGCTTGGATCGCCTCTAACGGGCTTATTCATTAAGCTTGGTTAGTGCTGTATGGTGCGATCTGCAAGTCAATGGGGCTTTTCGTGCAGATCGCACGGTAAAGCGATAATGAAGTTTAATGAATAAGCCCCTAAGTGTTTTAACTCAAAATTGCTAGCCCCTTGCATGTCACCTTTCCATTTCTCCGAAATAGACCAAAAGTCTAAGGGACAGCCCACAAATGACTGCATCTGTGGAAGCATCCAATCTTGTGGGTGGCCATCTTTAAAATTCCCAATCACTCAGCAATTCATGGAAAAGAAAGGAAAACTTTTATTGCATGTGTTTTAAAAACATGCATGAACCAGAAGGCAACTCGCTCGCTTGGAATTCAAAATGAATAGCAGAAATATCTTGAACATTTTTGCATCAACTAGTAAAAGAAATCTGTAGGATAGTCCCTTATCTGCCTCCCCAATGCTAAAATAAATTTACCTTTCCATCATTTTCATGGGTTAATGACACTGAGTAATAGCGCATTAGCAAAGTGCCGTTACAGACACCAGTCAGGCATGACAAATAGATAATCTGACAATCGCTTCAGATTCATTTTCCACTAAGAGCAACGCTGCAGGGCTTATTAACTGACAAATCTGCATATAGAGCAGTGTGCGTCAGATAGCCATCCCCAAAAGAAGCAATCTATCTCATTAATATAATTTATATGGATATTTGGGCACACTGATTGTTGTAAAATTAAAAATAATATGGCTTTGTTCAGTGATGCTGTAGCCTATTTGTACTAATGATTCATGTTTCAAGGAGTCATTCATGCTGCTTATCTGCTCGGTTTGATCTTGAGAAGGCTTCTATAATGCTTTGTGGTACTGCACTGTTTGCTCAGAAGTGAAAAGACTGCTTGTTTGCATAGATTCTGCTTGGGTAATAAAGTTACCAGACCTCATCAGGGCTTGTCCAGTGTTAGTAATGGAAATGAATTTAAATGTGAGCTGCGGTGTAGAAATATGTGGCACTTGGCAAAGCTTCCCCATTAAGGAATTCTCCAACAAAGGTGTAATAAAATAAAAAAAAACAGTTAATAAATTAATGGAGGCTTTTTCTTTTAAGATGCTACCATAGTGGTGACTGCAGTGGAACAAGAATTATCATGCAATATCAGTATGTGGGGATACAGTCAACAGCGGTGGTTAACTCCAATCCTCAAGGGCCACAACAGGCCAGGTTTTAAGGACATCCCTGCTTCATTCTGATTGAGCCACCCATGCTGAAGCTGGGATATCCTGAAAACCTGACCTCTTGGTGGCCCGAGAAATTGACTACTCCTACAGTACAGTGTGTTGCTATGTGTTGTTTGGGGGATGTGGTAGTGTTGGTATGAGATTGTGTTGCAAAGAGCCATGTACCTTTAAGAGCTCAGAATTATTTTTTCCATTATTAGTGGGGCTTGTAGGAGAATATTACAAAGGAGATGCTAAACGATATCACCATATTCAAATTAGGTTATTCATAAATGTGCAACAGTGCCTGCTAGGCATTACTGCACGGAAACTACCATTCAAGACAATGGGTGTTTTAGGACTTTAATGAATGTGTCCTATGTATGAATCCCCCAAAACTTAAATTCTGCTCTTCTGTTGAGCAATTTAAGTAATTAATAGGTTTTTTGTTACTTGAAGCACATTTCTATTGCCAGTTGAGGCAGCATAAACTTCATCTGCATAAAAAGCTAGTGTGAAATCCAAAACTTTATAAATAATAATACATTTTACACAGAAAATAATTTTCATTAAAATATATTTCCATTTTCAAATGGAGAATTTACCATCACTGAAACAAAGCTGTTAGTTTAAGAAATCTACTTTAAGCACACCCTATTATTTACGGTTATATTTTTCATGTTGAAAAGTGCTCCCTCTCAGGGATCAGGGAGACTCTAGCAGGAAGGTTTGACCTGGGATCGATGAGCAGCACATGGAATATATAGTCCAAAAACAAGTGGAAATATGCATAAGTGTCCTCCCCATCTCAACTTACCCTTATTTTCAATAACCCGGAATTTCCTCCTGGATGCTCCAAAAGACAATTCAACCAATTTCAAAATTGGAATATCAAAATAGCAGCTGACCTGGTCGAAAAGGGGACGATGAAGTCTTACCAGGAACTTCAAAACAAGTACCAAACTCAAGACCTCCATCTTTTCAAATTCCTCCAAATTAGACATTTCCTCACAACAATTTCTCATAATGCGAGCTTCCCCAATCTATCAAAATTTGAAACATATTGCAATAAAGGCACCTACCAGAGCGGCCGGATATTGGGAATATATGTGGGAATAGAGTCATCAGTAAATGCACTGGTCCATAACTACATGCTTAAATTGGGACAATACAAGGAGCTTTCAAAAGAACTATTCATCCCACGGGCAGTACAAAGGACTCAGGGCCATCCCTTAAGGTTGGAGGAAAGGAGATTTCACCAGCAACAAAGGAAAGAGTTCTTTACAGTAAGGGCAGTTAAAATGTGGAATTCATTATCCATTGAGACTGTGATGGCAGATACAATAGATTTGTTCAAAAAAATGATTGGACATCTTTTTAGATGGGAAAGGTATACAGCGATATACGAAATAAGTATACATGGGAAGGATGTTGATCCAGGAATTAATCCGATTGCCAATCCTTGGAGTCAGGAAGGAATTTATTTTTCCCCTTATGAGATATCATTGTATGATTTGACACTGGGGTTTTTTGTTTGCCTTCCTCTGGATCAATAAGTATAGATATAGGATAAAGTATCTGTTGTCTAAATTTAGCATAGGTTGAACTTGATGGACCTATGTCTTTTTTCAACCTCATCTACTATGTAACTATGTAACTATGTAAATGGGCGGACGACCTCAATGTGGAGATAGATAGGGACGACTGGGAGAATATCTGGGAAGGGGCAGCTAAAACTTCAAATCTGCACAATTACGAAGGAAAATATCTACAAAATTCTATTTCAATGGTACCTAACTCCTAGTAGACTGATATGTATTAAACAAAAATTGTGAGGCGCTTCCGATAAAGGTGTGATAAATATATAAATATATAGTGAAAAATAAATATATAAATATAAATATAAACAGTGTTCAAAAATAGTGATAATACTAGTAAAGTTCGCTGCTCAACCCTCTTAGGAGAACATCCAGTTCCTCCTCTCTTGATTGTTTGAAAGAAGCTTGTGGGGAGCGCAGAGTTTCACCATGTAAAAGGAATGAAATAAATAATAGTGTAATATGTCCAAAACACCTGTAGCAATGTATATGGGGATCGAGATAAAAAAACTCACATTCTCCCAGTCAAAATACAGCATTAGAAGAACAATCTGAAGGCTCTGTGGTTTGCAGGGGGGTCTTGCTTAGAATACTCTCCCTGGTGCCAGTGGAACGAACCCTCAATGAAAACAGAGACAACTCTAGTGCAACATTGTATGTTCACTACTGATATATTCAATAAAAACAGTGGTAATCCACACTTACATTAGCACCATGTGCATAGACACGTAACAATCAAAGCGCAGCAGCAGTATACACCATCTACCCCACTCCCGGGATCGCGTCGCGTCACTTCCGGTTCGGCCCGTCGTGTCACTTCCGGTTTCGCGATCGATCTTAAAATGGATCCACACGGGTTCTGGGGCATGGGGGGGCACACTCTGGGTTGCTGCTAGTTCACTCTACGTGTTTCGCTGGCATGCCAGCTTCGTCAGGAGTCCGATCTGTGGCATAATGCTTCAGTGTACCTCATGATTGGTCCGTCTGGCCGTCAATCACCAGTCATTAAACAAACACTTCCTCGGTTTCGCAACCAAAGGGTACAAGGTTTTTTTTTTTTCCTTTCCACTGGTAAAGCTCCGCAGAGCTTTACCAGTGGAAAAAAAACCTTGTACCCTTTGGTTGCGAAACCGAGGAAGTGTTTGTTTAATGACTGGTGATTGATTGCAGATCTGGAGAGCTGTTTCGCTAAACAAAGGGGCAAAACGGGTTTAAAACACCTCTGATCACAAAACTTCACAAAATATGGATAGAAGCTAACCCTCAATCTCAGTTGTTTATTGTACAGGAAAATGCCAAGTATACCGATTGCTGTTCCCAATGTAATGCTCCCCCTGTAATGTAATTTAATAATCTGTATCTCTTTGAAAACACAATAAACAAGATTTAAACAAAAAAATCGCCCCCTCTGTGTGGGAATACATCAATCAATCTGCTCAACTCAGCATTTCAAACTACAAACCTAATCACCGATTAATGTGCACAGTAATGTACAAAGTAGATAAAAACCGAGACATGTGGCCAGATTTACTAAGCAGTGCTAAACCTTAACCCCATTGTTTTGTAACAATTTGCTGGCCGATCTAGTACTCAAGGAGTTAAGGTGCCTTAACCTCATGACAAGGTAGGTATGTCATGGGTACTTGGTCTTTTTCTAGGAACAGATCGAAACAGAAGAGAAGCCCCTTTCACTTGCACTTTCAGGCTCCAGACGTGTCATGTGATTGCTCAAGGAGCGATCACATGACACAAGTGTCCAAGGTCCAGGCCCCCGGTACTGTAACGCTTAAGGAATACCTAGTAAATTTGAACTCTCTCCACCACATTGGGTAAGATATGAGGATATACTGTAGAGCAGAGGAGCGCAATCTTTTTCCCCTGCGCCCCCTTGCTGGCTGTCCACCTCTCCTCGCCCCCCCTGCTTACCTTGACTCAGACGTCCTGGTGTCATGATGTCACATTACCATGGCAATCCGACGTTATTTGATGCAGCGTTGCCATGGTTATGTGTCACCAGGAGCCGTTTGAATCAAGGTAAGGATAAGTTTACAGAGGCCTTGCAGCTCCTCCGGCATTAATTTAAATGCCTTCAGGAAGCGCGCGGGGCCTCTAAACCCCGCGCCCCCCACAGCGAATTTCACGCCCCCCACTTTGCGCACCGCTGCTGTGTGTTTAACAAAAATAATAGTATTCTAATAATATCGAATGTGCACATGCAGAATCCAAAACATGTTGTGTATCATTTTTCCAGCTGTCATGCACAGTAGCTGTTCATGTTTCATGCCATCCTTCTGACAAGAATAGTACATTTTTAAACGATAAACAATTCCATAAGCTTTAACATTAGTAGAGAGCTGTGGCAGTTCCCACATGCCAACTGTTGCCAGGCTACAAAGAGAGGCTTTGCTCACTGTCTTTTATAACCTCCTGCAGGAAGCACTGCACTGACCTGTACGTCTTCAGATGGTAAGAAACTCTGGCTACATTTAGAAAAAGTCATGTCATATGCAAATCGCTCACTTATGCGCTTTCATTTTTCTTTGGCAGTTGACCTACTGCCAAGTGATGCCAATAAGGCATCTGCACATCTGTTGTCAACCCATTGCTATTGCTGTGGTACCGAGTATTGAAATCAAATGTACAACACTTTTACACTGTACCTCCCATAGTATTCAGTTTAATTAAAGCCTGACATGCATTATCTTTTTTTTTTATACCATTAACTCTGTATGTTTGTTACTAGTAATAATGCTTCTTGTAAGAATTTTTTTAGTGTTACGTTTTTTCAATATTTACCAATTTACACTGATTAACTCTTGTTTAATTTATTTAAAGAATAACTGTTATTTACTGATTTACACCCATTTATTAGTCCATTCAAATAATTTCTGGGCTATTTATTTTTGCTAAACACTGATGCCTTACCCGATGTGTGTCCTGCAGCTCTGAGACTGAAGCAGAGCCAGTAAAACACAGAACAGACAAACAATGGAGGTCAGCAAACAGAAGAAAATTGCTCTATGATTGGCTTGCGACAGAAGGAGATGCTCACCTATTTCACTGCTTTCAATTTAGTATAGAACTGAAGTTCTCCCCCCCATCCATTTATTTCTCAAACTCGAATGCTTCCATTTTGTAATGTTTGAAAAATGATCGGAAAAAGGTCCAGATTTCTCTCTTATAAATAAAAGATGAAAACGAGGCACCCTGCTGACTATATCCAAACTTTCTATCATAGAAGTCTGTCACTTGTTTGACAATGAATTACATGTTGGACCCTGTTTTGAATCCATTTGTTTATTTTTTATTTTTAAAAAGACAGTCTCTGGTTTCATATTTGATAAATTTTGTGCCCCTCTATATAAAAGGGCCCAAAAAGAGTAAGTGTTCAAAAACAAAAGGGAAAAATTCTGTTCAGTTCGATGAAACGACAATCTCGCAAAGCCGCATTTGTCTGCAATGGTGCTTTCCGTGCGAGATCACCGAGACAGCCATCCTGCAGTTTGACAAAATAAGCCTAAAAAAATCTTTACTGCAATGCCAAATGCTAGATTTTCTTTTTTTACAGCACTGAAACAGGGGCGTCCTTCAGAGCTGAACTATGTTATTTTTTTCTGGAGTCTCCTGGCTCCTATAATGCCTGTCGGTGTAATTACTGTCCCTGCACCCACCAGGTGAAACAAAACGGACGTCAAATTTCATGACAATAGGATACCGCATCGACATTGTATGGGATGGCCATTTAAATCCTCAAAGGAAACAATGGTAACTAAAATCAGCATGCATATTGGGAACTAATGGGTCGCAGGAGCTAAAAAAAAAAAAAGCCTGGTTCAGCTGTAGGGGGGGGGTTGTTTTATACTGCTTCCAACGTTGTAATAAAAATAATTTATTTATTATATTTATAAAAATATTTTACCAGGAATAATACATTGAGAGCTACCTCTCGTTTTCAAGTATGTCTTTTAGTCAGGATTTCTGTTTATACACAGGAATACATTCTCTAAAACTGTGTAAACATTGATTTGTGATACATACAGCCTGCTACAATTAGACTGTTTTGGTGTATGCAGCATGCTTGGTAAATTCATATAAGTTTTAGTTTGTGTCCTTCTCTGTTTAACCAGACATTAAAAAGTTATTGTGGGTAAAATTGAGATAACTCAACCGTACAGCAAATAAAAATATCACTTGTCAATAAACTAAAACTTGCATGTCTCAGACAGGTCTGCAACCTAGGCTGTGCTAAAAAGTTGTGTAATACGGCAGGCATAAGCTTTTACTGGAAGGCTTCATGTTGAAATGGAAAAGTAAAGAGTAACACCCTGCACTCGTTTGCATGTCATTACCCAACATTCCTGGATGCAGTGAAAGCACTGTATGCTAAGTCAGGGGCTTTTTGTCCTGCTCCCCCCTGCCTGCTCTCCCCCACCCCCCTCACCTTGCATCCAGCGTTAAATAACGCTGAGGGTCATGTGATGTCACATCACGTGATGCCGCGTTATGGCGAGACGTCACACCAGCCATCCGAATCAAGGTAAGTGAGTTGCAGAGGCCTCACGCGATCCCCCGGCATTTCATTTAAATGCCTTGGGGAAGATCGCAGGGCCTCTGCAACCTCCGCGCCCCCCCCCCCAGAAAATCTCACGTTCCCCTTTGGTAAGCCATAATGAGGAAAGACAGAGTTGAAGACTTGTCTGAGACATGCAAACGCACCAGAAGTGGTATTTTTATTTGCTACCCTTCGCTGTAACCTTCTGCAAATACTTTGTCAGTGCAGAGAAAGTCTGGGTTTTCCCAAACCCACCTATTACTTTCCACCTATAGCTTTCTTAGTAAAAGTAAAATACTAACATTTTCCTTATGTGTCTGAAAGAAAAGAGTCTGCATGCAACTCATATACACTTATTCTTGAAAAAAAAAATATGGAGTGACATGCTGCACAAACAGTTCAATAAATAATGTATGAATAGCTTTCTTATGTGAGGTTTGCAAAATTCCAATCATTGTGATGTTTTGTGAATCTTTTCTTTTACTAAAAAGAGAATTATCAGTCAAAACTCAATGACATACATGGGACATACCAAGTAATATTTTTTCAACATAGTCCTTATTACTTTTAGAAACTAGACATTTATATTTCCACCAAGGCATATAAATCTCTCATTTAACTGCTTAAGATATTTCTTTGTTGCCTTTTGGGCACCTAACTTAACAGCCAGAAACATTACATAAAACAAAAATATATTAAAATTTTTAACTATTAAAGAGTCTATGTAAATCACTAAAGTAAAAGTAAAAGTGTACTAATTACTGTTTCAAGTATGAGTGTACAATAATGTATATACATACCTCAATATAAAATAATATTTAATTTTTATTAATGTACAATTAAAATAAATGATGTCCTTCCTTCATTTATATTAATTATACATTAATAAAAATTAAATGAATTTATATTGTTGAGGTATGTATAGATATACATTATTGTACAACCATATTTTATACAATGATTATTACATTATATAGCATATTAGTTCACACAACTATAACTTTAATCACTACAAACCATAATATAGTATATGTTTTTATATATTTAGATGATCCATAAAATATATATCTTTGTATGACGCATGTAACTCTTTGTAATGAAAGGGTTAAGTCAAAATGATTTCGAAATACAGGTGTCAGATGTGTAAAAAAAATCCTGCTATTAGTATACTTTGGTCCTAGGTAGCACTGCCCCCTTAAAGTATGCAAGGAAATAAAAACTGCTCGACCTTTACAGACAACCAGTCTATCAGTAAGATGTTGCCCTTGTACAGAATCAGTGAGTTATACTGCACCAGGGACTGCTGTGGTTGCCAGAAGTTCCTGTGGGGCAGATCTTAGTGCATGTAACATTGTTTCAATTGGCACGTCACATTTTACCCATGAATCATGAAGAAAAAAAAAATATTATTATTATTCGACATGAAATTCATGAACTGCACTCTCGTAGGTAACCATTTTCTTCCGGTGTGCAAAATCCTGTTTAGTGCTGCTGTTCTTCTGCAAGAAATCCTTTCCCACCAATGTTGGATATCTCTTATTTTATTTCTTTGGGGAAATGTACACAATATAAACAAAAACATTGTCATGGGAAAATGTACATAAAATACTTTCACAGGACGTAATGTACTTGTAGAAACCTCTGGTTTAGGAACATTCTGATTTAATTACATTGCACTTCCTTCATAATTCCTAAGGGTCAAAGGTTTGCTCTTAATCACTGTTAAATGGTGCAAGAGTAAGGGAAGTTACAGTTATACATCGGAATGCTGCACACAGTTAAACAAAAAAATAATAATCATGATTTAAAGTGTAAAAACATAAGGAGAATGTATGAAGCTAAGAAAAGCATTTTTTTTGTGTTTTTTTTGTTAAACATATGCTAATAGATGGTACATTCATCTCTAGAGGGGGCTAGTTATCAAAGACTCCCAGTTACAAAACCGGGGAAAAACTGGTACAAAAACATTACACTAGATTTATTGAAAGAAAAAATATCATTGCTTTCCATAGGATTCATTCATTGCTTTGGTAAACCTAATACTGTTTTTGCTCCCGTTTTCCAGCGTAGGGAGGATTCTTTCTGACAGTATGAAGTTATGTTGTTGCTTTTTTTACCTGCTCCTATCAGTAAGTAATGTAATGTTTAGTTACATAAAACAGTGGAAGGAGACACATCATGCATACAGTATATTACAATGTAATGTACGCCATAAATGTATTTGTTTTTTTATTTTATTTACCATTGATAGGAAAGCATAACTGATTTTTAATGTATCAATATACACATAGCTCCATGTGTCTTTGGACTTTTATTTGTTGTAGAAAAATATCACAGTATACATTTTGTTTTCCTTCATACATCCGTCATAGACAACACATGGATTTAAGTTGTATACTGTGAGAGCAAAGCAGCAATTTAATCTATCATTTTAAAATACTGAAATGACTCAAGTTTTGAAGATGCTAATTAGAATCCCTAATGTTATAATCGAATATCACTTTGCTTCCATGCACATATTTAAAGGTGCATTGGTTGTTTTGGGGGCAGCATTTTAACCCATCTCCAACTTGGAAAAGAGCAGGCTGAACTGTGTAATGATACATCCTGCAAGCTGCCAAAAGCACCTTCTCCTAACAGAACACAGAAGCTGCTTCAAACTGCAGACCACTGCCATGCCAGCAATGTGCAATGTGTGCTCCGTCTGCCCTTGCCTGCCCTCCAACAGGAAGAGAAGGCTTCTCTAGAGCCAGAACCTCTCTATTAATGCTAAAAACAGGGCTCTGAAAAAATAGTAGTGCATTTGAATACATTGGTTTCTGACCTTTTTCTTGTTTACGTTATAAAACAAAAAGCACCAACATTAGATGGCATGCTCTTTTGCGGCAGGGACTCAAGGGCTTACATGTACCAAGCTTAGTTAAATTAGGGAACATAATGTGACATTACCCAAGTTAACTCTGTAGCCACAGAATTAATTACATGCAAAAACAACACCTCATTAGTATAGGGTTAACATCACGTTTGTAGGATAACATTGTGTTATCTACGTGACGTTATGTAAGGAAAGGAGAGGGAATGGAAATGATGCCCGACTGTGGCGTTACACCTATGCAGATACTATAAAAGCCGTATTCTGAGTCTGGGTGAGAGATCCCCGTTTGTACAGTAATTATGAAGCAGTCACCAGTCAGACAGATAAACATATAAAGGGGTTGAGATTCTGTATTGGAGTAACACTAAGTTTAGCTCTGATTATGAGCTCACGTGAATGGTAGATAAAGGTAATGCATATAATTTGCATATCTCATTATCACAATCATCAGGTACAGTTAATGCGGGACATTACATTATTGTCCTTAGAGGATACAGTGTCACATTAGGTAGCCTGAGCTTAGTGCATGTAGGCCATATTGCCTAAAACATTATATTTACAGGGCAATTTACAGTATATTGTCATCACTATATTCCAAAATTATTATTATTATTATTATTATTATTATTATTATTATGTATTCCATTTAGATGTAAAGTTTGTTTACTTTGTGTTCTGCAAGTTGTAGCCCTGCTGGTACTACCTTTCTCTGCCATAGGGTATTTCCCTGTCCGATAGAAGTACAGTATAGAAGAGCTATAAATAGCAGGATCCCTGGTGTAGAACCACAGTGTGAACTCAAGATAGAGTAACCAGGTTTCTTTTTTTAAATTGATTTTTTTACATAATTGGATCCATGGGGCCCGTAGCTGAAAATAGCACGATTCAGCACCCCTGGTTACAATTATGTAAAATTACATTTTCCAGGATTGCGGTTTTACCTGTGTGGCCCTGTTAGGCAGGATCACTGGATCTTCCTGTTAGGAGAAATTGTTTTCTTTGTAGTGTCGTTAAAAAAAAAATATTCTTATTATTAAACAGTTCCTGGCGCTCAGCAGTCAACCTTCCTACCTAGACCAACTTCTGACACTGCTAATTCAGTAAACTACAGGAGTGTGTTACATAGTAGATAAGGTTGAAAAAAGACATGCGTCCATGAAGTTCAACCTATGCGAAATATATACGACAGTTGTCCTATAACTGTGCTTACAATATATACTGTACTAGCTGAGAGACCCGGCGTTGCCCGGGATGTAATTTTGGGGGGGGCGGACGACAGGGTTGGGCTTCCCCCGGGTGACTGGGTGACTGACTGAATGGGTGGGTGACTCGGTGACTGACTGAATGGGTGGATGACTGGGTGACTGACTGAATGGGTGGGTGACTGGGTGACTGACTAAATGGGTGGGTGACTGGGTGACTGACTGAATGGGTGGGTGACTGGGTGACTGACTAAATGGGTGGGTGACTGGGTGACTGACTGAATGGGTGGGTGACTGGATGGGTGACTGAGTGGGTGGGTGACTGAGTGAGTGGGTGGGTGACTGAGTGAGTGGATGGGTGACTGAGTGGGTGGGTGACTGAGTGAGTGGGTGGGTGACTGAGTGAGTGGGTGGGTGACTGGGTGACTGACTGAATGGGTGGGTGACTTGGTGACTGACTGAATGGGTGGGTGACTGGGTGGGTGGGTGACTGAGTGGGTGGGTGTGTGGGTGACTGGGTGTGTGTGTGTGTGGGTGACTGGGTGGGTGTGTGGGTGACTGGGTGGGTGGGTGGGTGACCTTGGGTGTGTGGGTGACTGAGTGAGTGGGTGGGTGACTGAGTGAGTGAGTGGGTGACTAAGTGAGTGGGTGGGTGACTAAGTGAGTGGGTGGGTGACTGAGTGAGTGGGTGGGTGACTGAGTGAGTGGGTGGGTGACTGAGTGAGTGGGTGGGTGACTGAGTTGACTGAGTGGGTGGGTGAGTGAGTGGGTGACTGGGTGAAAGTGGGTGACTGGGTGAAAGTGACTGGGTGACTGGGTGGGTGTGTGGGTGACTGGGTGGGTGTGTGGGTGACTGGGTGACAGTGCGTGGGTGGGAGACGGTGGGTGACTTACCTTGATCCCGTGGCATCTGGCTGGGGCAGGAGGTGAGTTCGGGAAGCTGGCGGGGGGGCAAGAGTGGCAGGAGGCCCGCGCCGCGCTTACCCTCCGTCTGGGAGCCGGTGCACGTGAGGAGGCCCACGCCGTGCTTCCCCTCCGTCCGGGAGCCGGCGCCCGTGAGGGGGAGTGCAGGAGGCCCGGGCCGCGCCACGCTTCCCCTCCGTTCCTCGTTGTGAGCGAGGGGGGAGGAGCCTGGAGTTTGCTGCTGAGCAGGAGGGCCGCACTTCCCCTCTCCGGGAGCCGGCGCACGTGAGGGGAAGTGCAGGAGGCCCGGGCCGCGCCGCGCTTTTCCTCGTTGTGAGCGAGGGGGGAGGAGCCTTGAGTTTGCTGCTGAGCAGGAGGGCCGCGCTTCCCCTCTCCGGGAGCGGCGCACGGTGAAGGTGATGGTGCGGCTGGGGATGTTGCGGAGCGTGGGGATTTGGGTGAGGTGGGGAGGGGGAGAGAGTGAGGGGCACCGGGAGAGGAGGGGCACCGGGAGAGGAGAGGGGGGTGTGTGGAAGGTGAGCTGCCGTCCAACTGACGGGGGAGAGTGAGGCCAAGCAACAGAGTGTGTGTGTGTGTGTTTGTGTGTGTGTGTCTGTGTCGTCACTCCGCCTCAGGCCAATGAGAGATGTGGGGACGGGCGGCCCAAGGGACCAATGAGATTTCCCCTAGGGACACAGGAAGATGCAGACAGGCATACAGTGCTTTCCCAAATATATAATAAGATAAGAGCAAAGACCATATTTCATATACATTTCTAACGAATAAAAAATAATTTAGAACAAGCACTTGTCAGTCCTGTGATTTTCCATGGGTGCTGAGGCCCTGCACCCTCAAAGCTGAGTGCAGAAAATATCTAAAATAAATTTGTTTTACCAGCACTCCACAAACTAGAAAAGTATTGTGTTTTAGCAAAAAAAATCTTATTTAATTTAAAATGTACAAAAAACAGCAGCAAATAGAGCAAACATACAAAATGGCACACTATCCCTACTGAGAATGACATTTTTGGGGCCCATGGTCCTTTTCTCAGAAGACTGTGATAGTCTGTCATTTTGTATAATGTTTTTTTTCTATTTGCGGCTTTTTTTTGTACAATTTAAATTACGATTAAATAAGATTTTTTTTGCAAAAGTATAATACTTGTCTAGTTGTTTGAGTGCTGGTCCAACTGATTTCTTTTAGATATACTATTCTACATACAGTCACAGCTATAAGCAAAACAGCTATGATGATCAGAGAAATCTCTGTCACAACACATAAACCCCCCCCTATAAATATGGTCACAGACTCCCACACAGAAAGTCACAGCTTAATCTACTGATGACATCTTTCCATTGGCTGCAAGAGTGAGTCTTGACAGCACAACCATGTTGTGTCCACATGGCAAAAATACAGAGTGACGACTGCGTACCTGGGGGTCACCAGAACCCCTGGCACCACAGTTGTAGGACACTCCTCCCCCCCCAGTTCAGATACGTTTAAAAAAATGAATTTGAGCAGAGTGGATTGCTGCTCTAAAAATGATTTTACAGCAGCAAGCTGAGAAATTTGGAAAGCATTGCTGAGATAAAACTGCAGCATTAAAGACTGTACCATAGATTATTCTTATTTTGGCCACATCCCAATTAGTAACTTCCAGATTCCAAACCTCTCGACAGCCTCTAAGTGAGTATATAAATTATGGTACGGTGTCCACATAATGGTGTAGAGTAATGGTTTATGAAATTACCTGTACCAACAAATCATTGAATAGTCCAGATAATGATGGACTTAGTGACCCAGGGAATAAAAAGCCAACCATATTTTAGTACTTTAAGTCTGGTTCCAGTCTAATGTAGTTCCTTAAATGGAAAGCTTTTGGCATCCACTCAGAGTATTACATGGTCAAAAGAAGAAGTGTTTTATCATGGATTCTGTTATACTAGGAAAGTAAGCCAGAATTGATATATTATAGAACAGATGGGTATTCAAATCCCACCATTGCATTCGTTTCAAAGCTTAAGCATTCTTTTAGAATGGCACATAGAAGTTAATGATCTCCTTTTATGCTACACATTTGGCCTCTGATTGATAAATTAGGTCACATTTAAATAACCCTGCTAAAGAGTCTTTCAGTTCTACATACCATTGCTGAACCAAAACCAAGAACTTTTATTGGAGTATTTGTAGCTTACTGAAACCGCATAGAATTCTCTGCACTAAAACTGAAATGCGGCATTGTCATAGTCATTAAACACAAGTCACGGTTACAAAATAAAACAAATCTAAAGCATTAACATAAACGCAATATTTTATTCACTGTAGTTAATTGTAGAACAATCACAAAATAACATTAAAGGGTTGAACAGATTTGAACAACCGTCTGTTTGAAAAACATTGAGGTCCCACTCTATATACTGTATTAGGTGCTGCTATTCCAGAAGACACCCTCCCAAGAGGCACCCTCCTAGGAGGCATGCTACAGCTCTCCGTCTAGATTTGTAACTACCAAGTTAAACATAGGTTAGTCATTTACGTTAATCCTAAATGGGACTGCGCCTTTAAAGCATTTGTGTGAGGGGGGAGAGAGGGGACGCAAGACACAAACACTGGGAAATCCCCACAGATTTTGGTGAACATCATATCTAGTTATTTATTGGTTTTAGCCACTAAGAGCTTTGCAGCCCATTATTCCATTAGTCTGAAGTTAAAGAATGCCAATCAATGTCATGTAGATGTGGAGGTCACAACTGGTATATGGACAATATCAAGCGTAATTCCAGCTTTATATTCCAGCTTTTAGGGGGTTATTCATTCAAATGCAATAGTACCTATCGGGGTGTATGGGTGTTTCACTTCACAGAAAATATACGCTTGTACAAAAAAAAGGTTGGAAAATCAAATAATACCATTTTTATCAAGACAGAAAAAATGATTTTACATACTTCAAATATGCTAAATTACATGTTATTTAATTATGGGAAAGTAAAGGATATACACCGGGAGTCACAAAGCTTCGATAACGGATATCGGTTGATTGACATTAATGCAGATTAAGCTCTGATATCCCTTATCGGAGATTCATGTATCCCACTGACCTATAGATTTACTAAAGTTTCCACTATATTAGCCACCAGATACTGTGAACCCCTGTATACTTACTCATAAAATCTTATCAGAAATACAGAAACAATAAATAAGCATGACATTATATTGCAAAGCACTTTAGTAAATGCCTTTTCCTGCAAGAACTATTTTCCCATTGTGGAACACTGTAAACAGAATGTAAAGCTATTTTTATATGCCAGTGGTACATTTAAAAGAACAAAAACAAATGGTGGTATTTGAAGCTCTATTAAATTGACCCAAATAATACATTTTCTGTCTAAACAGATTGTGTTAG
The DNA here is from genome assembly GCF_040206685.1 of Ascaphus truei. Taxonomy (NCBI): domain Eukaryota; kingdom Metazoa; phylum Chordata; class Amphibia; order Anura; family Ascaphidae; genus Ascaphus; species Ascaphus truei. Next base: position 357,723,023 of record NC_134483.1, on the reverse strand, counting down.
TGGTAACTATTAAAGTGTGAGAATGCAGTTTCAGAGTAAAAACTGTCAAAATTGCTTTAGAAACACATGCATTAAATTGGTCTTGTACAAAAAAAATATTTTTGGTAGCAATTTGGTTCTGGCTGTGCAATTCTGGACGATAGGCACATTTTGTGTCTAACAAATGAAGAAATGTTACCAAATTAGGTATTTACATGGTATTCAATTAGGTGCAAGATTGAATGACATTCATTTAATTTGGAGGTCTCTCTCTCACATTGTATCACACAAA